>NC_057015.1:7388491-7393120 GCF_000002595.2 Chlamydomonas reinhardtii
GAGGAGGTGATGATTGCCACAACACATGATGGAATCGACGGATGGCAGCAGTGTGGGGAGGGGCGGATGCGGGGTGCGAGGGGAAAGGGAGGTGGTGGGCGCGGGACCAAGCTGGGTTCAGGAGGCACGCCGTGCCTGTGCAAGCCGAAGCTTCTCACCGGCACGATTTTCGCAGGTGCCTGAGAGCCCAATACACCTATGATATAGCTAAACCCAGCGCGCTCAGCAGCGGGTTACGGCGACGCTCCAGGTGCGAGCGCGGAGAGGGCAGATTCGAAATGCCGCTGATGCCGACTCCTCGTAGGACGCTCCTGAGCCCGGCCGCTGTGCTCCGTCGCGTTCACTTTGACCTTCTGTATGTCGTGAGGCCGCGGGGAGGCCAAGCGCAGCCCTAACTGCGAAGCTGCGCCTCCCTTCACTCCGCTGCAGAAGTCTGTGCGAGTTCGGGATTTCGCACCTCCTCGACCCCAAGCCCGTTTGTGGCAACTACGCAGCGAGCAAGGCAGCGAAACAAAGCGCAATAGCTTCCAGACTTGGTAAGCTAATGGTTAATTATGGACAAGTATAGTGCGCGCCATGTTTAAGTAAACGCGGGTCCAGTAACGCCTCGCTACGGCCTCTCGCCGCACTTAAGCTCACCAGCTCGAACCGACCCCCACATCCGGAGCCCCCATTCCGACCCCATAAGCGCACCTCCGAACCCGCCCGCCCCACTTTCCACAATCTATATGCATATATGCATATGGCCCAGAAGGCGCAGGGCCATCCAAAAGCCCTTGACCGAACTTCGCCTTGTCCATTGTCGCATGTTGCCCCCACACACGCACCCTGCCCACGCCACCCGCATCCAACAGAAATCAAACGTAGCGCTTTCACCATAGCAAGAGCCCGGGCGCTAGGACACTCCAAGGTGTGTTCGCATGTGGGGGCACAACGCGAGACAAGGGGCTTTGGCCGTCCAACCAAGCCCAGCTAGTCACCAGGTCACCTAAGCTTCACAGGGTACAGACCTGCATGCCAAGCGGACGCGCAAGGACATAGATTCCGGGGCTCTGCCGTACTCCTAAGCGGACGGGGGTGCGGGCAAAACCTCGCCAGGCCTCGCCTGATATTAGGGCTTGGCGCTGTGGAAAGCGGGGCTCAAATTGGAGAGGTTGACATCAAGTTTGGGGGCGAAACGTGCGGCTGGGCAGGGGCGCCGATGAGGGTCTCGGCCGAACTCGCACAGACTTCTGCAGCGGAGTGAAGGGGACGACAGCCTGACGGGATTTGAACTCGGGTTCGACACGTGCAGGCCGGATCCATGGAGCCCAACCCCAGCACGCCCAGCACCGGCACGAAACCCAAGGGCAACCCCAAGCCTCCCCGAGGCCGTGGCGGTGCGGGAGTCTGAGCGCCGCCGTGTCTGCTGTCTAATGGCTCGCAACTGTGCGCTGCAAGCCCAGGCTACAATCAAGAACAAGAAGACTAGTGAGCTTAGCGCGCACTAATCTGCAGCTGCAGGCCGTGCCCTGAAGGAGCGCGTGGAGGCAACGCATCCTCCTGGCCACTGGCGGCCAGCAGCGAGTTGTACTGCAGGGCTGCACTGAAGAGGACGACCATTGAGGCGGCCAGGTTGACAGTGCGTGGCGAGGATGAGGGGCAAATGAAGCGGTTTTTGAGGAGGTGATGATTGCCACAACACATGATGGAATCGACGGATGGCAGCAGTGTGGGGAGGGGCGGATGCGGGGTGCGAGGGGAAAGGGAGGTGGTGGGCGCGGGACCAAGCTGGGTTCAGGAGGCACGCCGTGCCTGTGCAAGCCGAAGCTTCTCACCGGCACGATTTTCGCAGGTGCCTGAGAGCCCAATACACCTATGATATAGCTAAACCCAGCGCGCTCAGCAGCGGGTTACGGCGACGCTCCAGGTGCGAGCGCGGAGAGGGCAGATTCGAAATGCCGCTGATGCCGACTCCTCGTAGGACGCTCCTGAGCCCGGCCGCTGTGCTCCGTCGCGTTCACTTTGACCTTCTGTATGTCGTGAGGCCGCGGGGAGGCCAAGCGCAGCCCTAACTGCGAAGCTGCGCCTCCCTTCACTCCGCTGCAGAAGTCTGTGCGAGTTCGGGATTTCGCACCTCCTCGACCCCAAGCCCGTTTGTGGCAACTACGCAGCGAGCAAGGCAGCGAAACAAAGCGCAATAGCTTCCAGACTTGGTAAGCTAATGGTTAATTATGGACAAGTATAGTGCGCGCCATGTTTAAGTAAACGCGGGTCCAGTAACGCCTCGCTACGGCCTCTCGCCGCACTTAAGCTCACCAGCTCGAACCGACCCCCACATCCGGAGCCCCCATTCCGACCCCATAAGCGCACCTCCGAACCCGCCCGCCCCACTTTCCACAATCTATATGCATATATGCATATGGCCCAGAAGGCGCAGGGCCATCCAAAAGCCCTTGACCGAACTTCGCCTTGTCCATTGTCGCATGTTGCCCCCACACACGCACCCTGCCCACGCCACCCGCATCCAACAGAAATCAAACGTAGCGCTTTCACCATAGCAAGAGCCCGGGCGCTAGGACACTCCAAGGTGTGTTCGCATGTGGGGGCACAACGCGAGACAAGGGGCTTTGGCCGTCCAACCAAGCCCAGCTAGTCACCAGGTCACCTAAGCTTCACAGGGTACAGACCTGCATGCCAAGCGGACGCGCAAGGACATAGATTCCGGGGCTCTGCCGTACTCCTAAGCGGACGGGGGTGCGGGCAAAACCTCGCCAGGCCTCGCCTGATATTAGGGCTTGGCGCTGTGGAAAGCGGGGCTCAAATTGGAGAGGTTGACATCAAGTTTGGGGGCGAAACGTGCGGCTGGGCAGGGGCGCCGATGAGGGTCTCGGCCGAACTCGCACAGACTTCTGCAGCGGAGTGAAGGGGACGACAGCCTGACGGGATTTGAACTCGGGTTCGACACGTGCAGGCCGGATCCATGGAGCCCAACCCCAGCACGCCCAGCACCGGCACGAAACCCAAGGGCAACCCCAAGCCTCCCCGAGGCCGTGGCGGTGCGGGAGTCTGAGCGCCGCCGTGTCTGCTGTCTAATGGCTCGCAACTGTGCGCTGCAAGCCCAGGCTACAATCAAGAACAAGAAGACTAGTGAGCTTAGCGCGCACTAATCTGCAGCTGCAGGCCGTGCCCTGAAGGAGCGCGTGGAGGCAACGCATCCTCCTGGCCACTGGCGGCCAGCAGCGAGTTGTACTGCAGGGCTGCACTGAAGAGGACGACCATTGAGGCGGCCAGGTTGACAGTGCGTGGCGAGGATGAGGGGCAAATGAAGCGGTTTTTGAGGAGGTGATGATTGCCACAACACATGATGGAATCGACGGATGGCAGCAGTGTGGGGAGGGGCGGATGCGGGGTGCGAGGGGAAAGGGAGGTGGTGGGCGCGGGACCAAGCTGGGTTCAGGAGGCACGCCGTGCCTGTGCAAGCCGAAGCTTCTCACCGGCACGATTTTCGCAGGTGCCTGAGAGCCCAATACACCTATGATATAGCTAAACCCAGCGCGCTCAGCAGCGGGTTACGGCGACGCTCCAGGTGCGAGCGCGGAGAGGGCAGATTCGAAATGCCGCTGATGCCGACTCCTCGTAGGACGCTCCTGAGCCCAGCCGCTGTGCTCCGTCGCGTTCACTTTGACCTTCTGTATGTCGTGAGGCCGCGGGGAGGCCAAGCGCAGCCCTAACTGCGAAGCTGCGCCTCCCTTCACTCCGCTGCAGAAGTCTGTGCGAGTTCGGGATTTCGCACCTCCTCGACCCCAAGCCCGTTTGTGGCAACTACGCAGCGAGCAAGGCAGCGAAACAAAGCGCAATAGCTTCCAGACTTGGTAAGCTAATGGTTAATTATGGACAAGTATAGTGCGCGCCATGTTTAAGTAAACGCGGGTCCAGTAACGCCTCGCTACGGCCTCTCGCCGCACTTAAGCTCACCAGCTCGAACCGACCCCCACATCCGGAGCCCCCATTCCGACCCCATAAGCGCACCTCCGAACCCGCCCGCCCCACTTTCCACAATCTATATGCATATATGCATATGGCCCAGAAGGCGCAGGGCCATCCAAAAGCCCTTGACCGAACTTCGCCTTGTCCATTGTCGCATGTTGCCCCCACACACGCACCCTGCCCACGCCACCCGCATCCAACAGAAATCAAACGTAGCGCTTTCACCATAGCAAGAGCCCGGGCGCTAGGACACTCCAAGGTGTGTTCGCATGTGGGGGCACAACGCGAGACAAGGGGCTTTGGCCGTCCAACCAAGCCCAGCTAGTCACCAGGTCACCTAAGCTTCACAGGGTACAGACCTGCATGCCAAGCGGACGCGCAAGGACATAGATTCCGGGGCTCTGCCGTACTCCTAAGCGGACGGGGGTGCGGGCAAAACCTCGCCAGGCCTCGCCTGATATTAGGGCTTGGCGCTGTGGAAAGCGGGGCTCAAATTGGAGAGGTTGACATCAAGTTTGGGGGCGAAACGTGCGGCTGGGCAGGGGCGCCGATGAGGGTCTCGGCCGAACTCGCACAGACTTCTGCAGCGGAGTGAACTCTTTCTGAACCCTGGTCAGCCTTTGCATTCACTCCATCATGCCGATGTGTAATTATATCACC
>NC_057015.1:7393271-7402172 GCF_000002595.2 Chlamydomonas reinhardtii
GGTGATGATTGCCACAACACATGATGGAATCGACGGATGGCAGCAGTGTGGGGAGGGGCGGATGCGGGGTGCGAGGGGAAAGGGAGGTGGTGGGCGCGGGACCAAGCTGGGTTCAGGAGGCACGCCGTGCCTGTGCAAGCCGAAGCTTCTCACCGGCACGATTTTCGCAGGTGCCTGAGAGCCCAATACACCTATGATATAGCTAAACCCAGCGCGCTCAGCAGCGGGTTACGGCGACGCTCCAGGTGCGAGCGCGGAGAGGGCAGATTCGAAATGCCGCTGATGCCGACTCCTCGTAGGACGCTCCTGAGCCCGGCCGCTGTGCTCCGTCGCGTTCACTTTGACCTTCTGTATGTCGTGAGGCCGCGGGGAGGCCAAGCGCAGCCCTAACTGCGAAGCTGCGCCTCCCTTCACTCCGCTGCTGAAGTCTGTGCGAGTTCGGGATTTCGCACCTCCTCGACCCCAAGCCCGTTTGTGGCAACTACGCAGCGAGCAAGGCAGCGAAACAAAGCGCAATAGCTTCCAGACTTGGTAAGCTAATGGTTAATTATGGACAAGTATAGTGCGCGCCATGTTTAAGTAAACGCGGGTCCAGTAACGCCTCGCTACGGCCTCTCGCCGCACTTAAGCTCACCAGCTCGAACCGACCCCCACATCCGGAGCCCCCATTCCGACCCCATAAGCGCACCTCCGAACCCGCCCGCCCCACTTTCCACAATCTATATGCATATATGCATATGGCCCAGAAGGCGCAGGGCCATCCAAAAGCCCTTGACCGAACTTCGCCTTGTCCATTGTCGCATGTTGCCCCCACACACGCACCCTGCCCACGCCACCCGCATCCAACAGAAATCAAACGTAGCGCTTTCACCATAGCAAGAGCCCGGGCGCTAGGACACTCCAAGGTGTGTTCGCATGTGGGGGCACAACGCGAGACAAGGGGCTTTGGCCGTCCAACCAAGCCCAGCTAGTCACCAGGTCACCTAAGCTTCACAGGGTACAGACCTGCATGCCAAGCGGACGCGCAAGGACATAGATTCCGGGGCTCTGCCGTACTCCTAAGCGGACGGGGGTGCGGGCAAAACCTCGCCAGGCCTCGCCTGATATTAGGGCTTGGCGCTGTGGAAAGCGGGGCTCAAATTGGAGAGGTTGACATCAAGTTTGGGGGCGAAACGTGCGGCTGGGCAGGGGCGCCGATGAGGGTCTCGGCCGAACTCGCACAGACTTCTGCAGCGGAGTGAAGGGGACGACAGCCTGACGGGATTTGAACTCGGGTTCGACACGTGCAGGCCGGATCCATGGAGCCCAACCCCAGCACGCCCAGCACCGGCACGAAACCCAAGGGCAACCCCAAGCCTCCCCGAGGCCGTGGCGGTGCGGGAGTCTGAGCGCCGCCGTGTCTGCTGTCTAATGGCTCGCAACTGTGCGCTGCAAGCCCAGGCTACAATCAAGAACAAGAAGACTAGTGAGCTTAGCGCGCACTAATCTGCAGCTGCAGGCCGTGCCCTGAAGGAGCGCGTGGAGGCAACGCATCCTCCTGGCCACTGGCGGCCAGCAGCGAGTTGTACTGCAGGGCTGCACTGAAGAGGACGACCATTGAGGCGGCCAGGTTGACAGTGCGTGGCGAGGATGAGGGGCAAATGAAGCGGTTTTTGAGGAGGTGATGATTGCCACAACACATGATGGAATCGACGGATGGCAGCAGTGTGGGGAGGGGCGGATGCGGGGTGCGAGGGGAAAGGGAGGTGGTGGGCGCGGGACCAAGCTGGGTTCAGGAGGCACGCCGTGCCTGTGCAAGCCGAAGCTTCTCACCGGCACGATTTTCGCAGGTGCCTGAGAGCCCAATACACCTATGATATAGCTAAACCCAGCGCGCTCAGCAGCGGGTTACGGCGACGCTCCAGGTGCGAGCGCGGAGAGGGCAGATTCGAAATGCCGCTGATGCCGACTCCTCGTAGGACGCTCCTGAGCCCGGCCGCTGTGCTCCGTCGCGTTCACTTTGACCTTCTGTATGTCGTGAGGCCGCGGGGAGGCCAAGCGCAGCCCTAACTGCGAAGCTGCGCCTCCCTTCACTCCGCTGCAGAAGTCTGTGCGAGTTCGGGATTTCGCACCTCCTCGACCCCAAGCCCGTTTGTGGCAACTACGCAGCGAGCAAGGCAGCGAAACAAAGCGCAATAGCTTCCAGACTTGGTAAGCTAATGGTTAATTATGGACAAGTATAGTGCGCGCCATGTTTAAGTAAACGCGGGTCCAGTAACGCCTCGCTACGGCCTCTCGCCGCACTTAAGCTCACCAGCTCGAACCGACCCCCACATCCGGAGCCCCCATTCCGACCCCATAAGCGCACCTCCGAACCCGCCCGCCCCACTTTCCACAATCTATATGCATATATGCATATGGCCCAGAAGGCGCAGGGCCATCCAAAAGCCCTTGACCGAACTTCGCCTTGTCCATTGTCGCATGTTGCCCCCACACACGCACCCTGCCCACGCCACCCGCATCCAACAGAAATCAAACGTAGCGCTTTCACCATAGCAAGAGCCCGGGCGCTAGGACACTCCAAGGTGTGTTCGCATGTGGGGGCACAACGCGAGACAAGGGGCTTTGGCCGTCCAACCAAGCCCAGCTAGTCACCAGGTCACCTAAGCTTCACAGGGTACAGACCTGCATGCCAAGCGGACGCGCAAGGACATAGATTCCGGGGCTCTGCCGTACTCCTAAGCGGACGGGGGTGCGGGCAAAACCTCGCCAGGCCTCGCCTGATATTAGGGCTTGGCGCTGTGGAAAGCGGGGCTCAAATTGGAGAGGTTGACATCAAGTTTGGGGGCGAAACGTGCGGCTGGGCAGGGGCGCCGATGAGGGTCTCGGCCGAACTCGCACAGACTTCTGCAGCGGAGTGAACTCTTTCTGAACCCTGGTCAGCCTTTGCATTCACTCCATCATGCCGATGTGTAATTATATCACATTCTAAAAACTCAGCGGGCTCCTCGAGGCCCGAATACGGTCAAGCGGGGCCGCTGCAACCAAAATGTTAAACGTAAGTCTGCTCCAAATTGATTGCAGCAAGCACTATACGCATGTGCAGTCATACTATGACCGGCCGTGGTCCAGGAACAATTGCCCAAACTGTCCTGACCCCCGCAACTGGCAAGGCTTCACGGTGTTTCGCCTACTTTCTGTAAATGACATACAAGTTGTCTTCTTCACGCAATCCTACAGTTTTTCATCGCCATACCTATGTACCTGCTGTCCCAGCACCACCTTGTGCAGCAGCCAGTGCAAGTGCCCTTCCCGCCCCCGCCTCTTCCCGCCACGCCAACACTCCCCACCGCACCAGCTGCTGCCATTCCTAGCAGAGCTTCTGGTCGGCTACTGTTGCAGTCTGGAGGTTTTGACGCAGCTTCACCACCCACGAATATGACGGTGACGTACCAGTGCCTGTGGAGCCCTGACGGCGTTAGCTCGCTCTGCAAGTGAGTCACACGGTTCCAAACCTCTACCCCGAAACAGCCGCGATGCTTTGCAATAGGGGAGTATAGGGGCTGTCAGAGCGCGGCAACAGGCGGGTGGGCTACCTAAGCCGCTGCCCTTATCCCCATGCTGACTCCTGTATCTCAAGCGTGCACTTGCCTATGTACCGTACACATAGGCAGACCGAGCAGGTGTTCTTCATCACCATAATCAGCGCCATCCTGGTGTTCACGGCCTGGATGGCGGGTCCGCTGACGGCGGTGAGTGAGGTGGGAAACAGAGGCGGCTGGGACCGCAGGCACGGGCGTTGCAGGCGCGATGATTTGCTTATTGTTTGGGGGGGGGGAGGCGCATAGCGCGGCGGGTTCCAACGAACCGGCGCTAGCGCCGGCGTTGATGCTACCCGGGTGTGGCATGTGGGTTTGGACGTGCGCGCCAGAAAATGATAGAGCGCGCGACAAGCGCAATGCGCCTGGGTTCGATTGATGCGGGCGGGCTAAACACAAGGAGAGAAAGGCGCGGACCTGCAGCGGTGCGACGCCTGAGCTCCTCGTCACGCTGGCCGTTGCCGTTTTCCCGGCCCGCAGCTAACGCAGGAGGAGGGGCCACTTCGACCGCTGATGCTCTGCATGTGAGCATTCGCTGGATGGCAATTCCTTGCTTGCTGCGCCACAAGTGCAACAGCTTTAGCGCCGTGGCTGGCGGCTGCAATGGGCTGCGGCGCATCGTGGTCTTGGTTGTGAACCTGTTTGCTGTTGCTTTCGGTTGGTGTCGCGGCCCTGTTCTTGCTGGAGAGGGACACGCATGCATGTAGCACCGAGTCCAAACAGCCCTTGCCCGGGCGCCTTGTGCCGCCCACAGCACGGTCGCGACAGTTGCGTGCGGCGCAATCCTAGACCTCATCATCACCATCGTCGTAGGTGAGGCGCGTGGCGTGGCGGTGGCGTGTGGGGCAGCTGGCAGCACGCACGGGGCGGGATGGGGTTGCCGTGTTGCTGGTGAAAGGCGGCGTCAGGCGCAGTGGATGCGACAGGACAGTCAACCCGCGTCTTGCGTGCGGGTGCAGCTGCCCAAACGTTTACCCAACGTGACCGCAATACCACTGCACGCGCCACAAATCGCCGCAAATGTGTGCCTGACGTACAGGGAGCGCGGCGTATCGGATGTGGGTGAGTGAGCCAGTGAGCGCAAATGCGTCAGGAGTAGCGATAGCCCAAAAGGCCTTCAGCTGTTGCAGTTGCTCTAGCCGATGCCAAGGTCCTTGGCCACTAAGTGGCCATGCACCTTCCCCTGCCTGCTACTGCCACCTGCTTCCCTTGCCCCCACGTGCGCGATCACATTACCACGCATTCCCTAAAGACAGACGGGCATCCAGAGAGCGCGGCAGCGCGCAGAGAGCACACACATCCTTTGCATGGCCGTGGGCCCTGTTTGAGCACCACCACGCACGCGCGTGTTGTGCAGGACGCGTTTGCGTCCGTGGACGCGGCGGAGCTGCCAGGCAGCTGGTACCGCAACGAGGTGCACGGCCTCACAGTCACGGTGCGCGGAGGGGGGCGTGGAGTTGGGCGTGGAGTTGGGCGTGGAGGGCAGGTGACTAGGAGCGGGAGGAAGTAGGCTGCAGGAGGGTTTGTGCGGGGCCGGCTGCGTGAACATGGTCGATGTGCCAGTAAGGGCAGTCGCCTCGGGGTACCGTATGCGGCGGTGGCTGGGCAGCTGCCCTGGCGACAAAGTAGGTGACACGCGAGCATTCGTGCCTTGTCGAACGCGACCTGGAACCCCTTACAGGCCAGGCCGGCAGGCCCACATTTCCCTTCGTGCGACACCACAATAGTACTACCCTTCCGCGTAAAACACGTGTGCGCACACATATACACACACACACACACACACTTTCTCCCTCTCCCTAGGTAATTCGTGGCCGTCTGGATCGCATACACTGTCCTGCGCGTACTGTTATCCTGGTGCTCTAGTAACACTCGCTCCCACACGCACCAACACACCCTCTCTCACACACACTCTCACGCAACACACATGCACATGCATACGTGTGTGTATGCGCAGGTGGCGGTGGTGTCGGGCCTGAGCATCCCGCTCAACCCCTCGCTGCTCATGCTGTTCACGCGCGCCGTGGAGCGCTACGTGGACCGCCGCTGGCCGAGCCGCATCCCCCACGACGACCTCAGCAGGGGCGGCAGGAGCGCCCAGGAGGTTCTGCAGGAGGAGCAGGCGAAGCGGCGGCTGCGGCTGCAGGCGCTGGGGGCGGCCTCGGCGCCTGTGGGCGCTGCGCGCGCGGCTACGGAGGGGGCCGCGATCCGGAAATCGGGGTCAGGGCACGGAGGAGCGGGGGCGGGGGCGGGGCCCGCGAATCGGAGCAACCGCAGCGTGTCACGGGGGCAGGCATACCAGATATGAGGAGCAGGGGAACGTGTGGGGTTTGTGTTTGTGTGTGTGTGCGTGGTGGTGTTTGCGCACACTGGCAGCTTGGCAGGGGACGAAAGGTTGCGGTGTGTTGCAGGAGGTGACAGGAGCTGGGAGGATGACGGCGCTGCAGGACGCATTTGGCAAGAATAGCAGGATGTAGCGGGAAAGGCAACTGTGTTTGGTGCTTTGCTTACGGTACATTCTCATGTACGGGTGCAGACATTACCAGTGAGGTAGGTAGGGAGCGTTGCGAATTTGCGGCATTTGGGGCTGCTGTGTTGCACAACGCCTGCCTGGATCCAGCAGCCGCACGCGTGTGGCTGCCATGTCTTCTGAACTGCGCGAAGCAGGCTATTAACTCACATACACATATTTTCCCACTGATTATACCTGACGCCGGTCCAACCAGTAAATTGCCGAGAACCTGCGAAGATGGCTGTCACGACCGTCAATCGTGCGAAGCTAGCCTCGAAGCGGACGACCGCAGAGCAAGCTATCGCAGGCATCGATGTCAAGGGTAAGCGTTTTGCGTAAGTTCTGCGCCTACCTGCGCCCGCGATAGAACTTTACGTACAGTGCTCGTAAATCAACAACGCGCGTGCGGCTCTCGCGGTTCTCGTGCCACGCCAACGCCAAGCTTACTCGCTAATCGCAATTGAATGACCTTGGGGCGCGGGGCGATCAAACTCCCCCTAACACGTTGCCCGAACCTTCTGCCGTCAACTCCGCAGGCAAGGTGGCTGTCGTGACCGGTGGCTCCTCCGGCATCGGTGTGGAGACTTGCCGCACCCTGGCGCTCCACGGGGCCAAGGTGTATCTGGGAGCGCGCTCGGCGGAGGCGGGTCAGGCGGTGATCGACAGCATCAGGTGGGCCGTGGGAGTGCGCTGACGTGTGGACTAGGGTTTGCGTGTTTTACGTGGCGTGCCGATTCGTACCGTGCAGTTCGAATCCTAGATACGGGTGGCACACTACATGCACGCCAAGGCAGGTCCCGAGCCCAAGCACAGCGTTGCAATTTGCGAAGCAAGCACAGCGCAAACAAGTTCGCCTCTGTGCCTTAGCAATCCTTCTTTCGCACTCGGGCTGGACGGGTGGGCAGCTGCCATCTCCACCCAGTTCTGCCTGGACACTCCCCCACACACGCCCTCTGCCTTTCTCTTCTTTCTCATGGGATGGTGCAAGCAACGCGCCCCTTATCCCCATCAGAATGCACCTCTCCTCACTTGGGGGCCTCCTCGTTGTGCCCCGCGACCCAAACCCTCCTCCGCTTCCCTTACCCCCCCACGCCACCCCTGCCTGCCTCCCCAGGCGCGACGCGGGCGAGGCGGGCTCCGGCCTGCAGCTACAGCTGCTGGTGTTAGACCTGTCCGAGCTGGCCAGTGTGCGGCGGGCGGCGGAGCAGGTTCTCGCGGCGGAGGCGGCTGGGGAGGCTGCGGCGGGCGTGCAGCTGCTCATCCTGAACGCGGGCGTCATGGCGTGCCCGCTCATGTGGGTCGGGCTGGGGTGCAGGCGGTGGGGTGGGGTCCCTGGGGTGGGTTAGTTCATTGCAAGCTTCAAAGTAAGCCATTGCCAACCTGGTGGTGGGGTTGGGTACTTGGGTGTGGGGTTTGAGGTGGGGCGTTGTGTTAGGAATGATCTTACGTGGGACCTGGGGATCGCGAGGGCGGAAGGCGGGAGGCGGATGGCGCTAACGAGGGAACTGGGGATGGCGAAGTGCGGCCCGCGGAGTGCAGTGTCACTGGTGCTGCCACGCCAATTCAAACCCACATGAGCTTTCCCTGACAGTGATTCGACAGGACTTGTCGGGCTCGCAAACTCACGGTACCTCACATCGCCCCCGCCCGCCCCGCCCGCCCCTGAACCTGCAGGCACACCCAGGACGGCTTGGAGTTGCAGACGGGCGTCAACCACGTCGCCCACTTCTACCTCACACAGCTGCTGCTGCCGGCCATCAAGGTGCGAAGTCAAGGAGGTTGACAGCTTCACCGCTCGGGCTTTGCGCACTTGCGTAGCGCCAGGGGGCTGCAGCAAAGCACGTACCTCCTCAGGTTCCCAGCCAAGCTTGTGCACCGGCGGAGAAATCGCACAACCGTGTGCACACACCCGCTCAAAACCATCCCAAGCACCCAATGACCTCTGCAACGCACCACCGCCTCTCCCTCCCGGCCCCGCGACTCATTCCCCGCGAACACAGCCCGGCGCCGACGGCGCGCCGGCGCGAGTGGTGTCGGTGGCCTCCTCCGCGCACCAGTTTGCGCAGGGCATGCCGATGGACGATCTGAACTGGGAGAAGCGGTCGGTGGCCGGCAAGTACGGCCCGTGGCAGTCGTACGGGCAGAGCAAGGCCTGCAACGTGCTGTTCGGCCGGGAGCTGGCCAGGAGGTGAGGGGGACGAAGGGGCGGGTGGAGCGGCGTGAGGGCAAGGGGCGGGAGGTGAGCGAAGGGGGCGGGTGATCGCTGAAGGAGGAGTGCGGCATTGGGTGCGGGTAGTGGCCATCGTCCCCACTCCCTTCCTAACAGCAGCAACCCTCTCCGCTCCACCCACGTCACGCCGCTCACCTCTCAACCTCTCATCATCTTCCCTTACCTGCGCAGGATGTCTGCTGAGGGCCGGCCGGTGCTGGCCTTCTCGCTGCACCCCGGCATCATCATGACGGCCCTGCAGCGCCACCAGTCGGGCCTGGTCAAGGCGGCCATCCGCTGGATGACGGCGCCCTGGCAGAAGACCACGGCGCAGGTGGGTGGGCGACTGGGCAGGCGCTGGGGGCACTGGGGGGCATTGGGGGCACTGGGGGGGGGGGCAGTGGGGGCGCTGGGGGTGGGTGCGCATGCGGGGCGAGGGCAGGGGAGGGGGATGGAGCAGCGGCCGGGGCCGAGGGTAGGGAACAAAGCTTGGAGAGAGGGTGGCCGGAGGATGGCTGCATGTTTGGTGATGGCTGGAGAGTGTTCCCTAAGCGCTCCAGCGTGTAGGTACGGGCGCCTCTCCTCCTTTGCCCATTCTGGCC
>NC_057015.1:7403357-7415857 GCF_000002595.2 Chlamydomonas reinhardtii
GGTGGCTTGGGTGGATGCGGGGCGCAGCAGGTTGTGCAGGTGGCGTCGTGTCATTATTGGGGACGTGTTAACAATGGGCGCGTTGGTGCAGGTGCGGGTGCAGGTATGGGCACTGCGGACAGACTGCAAATTCGGTGCACACGAGCCTGTAGGTTGGCTCAAATGGGGCGTCGCAGGATGGGCATGTACAGGAGGTTGTGCTAACGGACGACGTTGAGCGTCGTTTACGCGGGTGGCGCCGTGGCGGGCGATTCCATCTTGGTCACGAGGGCGTGCTCAAGGCGTTTTACTTGCTGGCAAATCCAGCGCAAAATACACTCCAACTGTTGAACTTTATCAAAGCTTCGTTCTTTCGCTGGCTTGGCGACAGACGTCGATTTTTTCAACCACTCCGCTGCAGAAGTCTGTGCGAGTTCGGGATTTCGCACCTCCTCGACCCCAAGCCCGTTTGTGGCAACTACGCAGCGAGCAAGGCAGCGAAACAAAGCGCAATAGCTTCCAGACTTGGTAAGCTAATGGTTAATTATGGACAAGTATAGTGCGCGCCATGTTTAAGTAAACGCGGGTCCAGTAACGCCTCGCTACGGCCTCTCGCCGCACTTAAGCTCACCAGCTCGAACCGACCCCCACATCCGGAGCCCCCATTCCGACCCCATAAGCGCACCTCCGAACCCGCCCGCCCCACTTTCCACAATCTATATGCATATATGCATATGGCCCAGAAGGCGCAGGGCCATCCAAAAGCCCTTGACCGAACTTCGCCTTGTCCATTGTCGCATGTTGCCCCCACACACGCACCCTGCCCACGCCACCCGCATCCAACAGAAATCAAACGTAGCGCTTTCACCATAGCAAGAGCCCGGGCGCTAGGACACTCCAAGGTGTGTTCGCATGTGGGGGCACAACGCGAGACAAGGGGCTTTGGCCGTCCAACCAAGCCCAGCTAGTCACCAGGTCACCTAAGCTTCACAGGGTACAGACCTGCATGCCAAGCGGACGCGCAAGGACATAGATTCCGGGGCTCTGCCGTACTCCTAAGCGGACGGGGGTGCGGGCAAAACCTCGCCAGGCCTCGCCTGATATTAGGGCTTGGCGCTGTGGAAAGCGGGGCTCAAATTGGAGAGGTTGACATCAAGTTTGGGGGCGAAACGTGCGGCTGGGCAGGGGCGCCGATGAGGGTCTCGGCCGAACTCGCACAGACTTCTGCAGCGGAGTGAAGGGGACGACAGCCTGACGGGATTTGAACTCGGGTTCGACACGTGCAGGCCGGATCCATGGAGCCCAACCCCAGCACGCCCAGCACCGGCACGAAACCCAAGGGCAACCCCAAGCCTCCCCGAGGCCGTGGCGGTGCGGGAGTCTGAGCGCCGCCGTGTCTGCTGTCTAATGGCTCGCAACTGTGCGCTGCAAGCCCAGGCTACAATCAAGAACAAGAAGACTAGTGAGCTTAGCGCGCACTAATCTGCAGCTGCAGGCCGTGCCCTGAAGGAGCGCGTGGAGGCAACGCATCCTCCTGGCCACTGGCGGCCAGCAGCGAGTTGTACTGCAGGGCTGCACTGAAGAGGACGACCATTGAGGCGGCCAGGTTGACAGTGCGTGGCGAGGATGAGGGGCAAATGAAGCGGTTTTTGAGGAGGTGATGATTGCCACAACACATGATGGAATCGACGGATGGCAGCAGTGTGGGGAGGGGCGGATGCGGGGTGCGAGGGGAAAGGGAGGTGGTGGGCGCGGGACCAAGCTGGGTTCAGGAGGCACGCCGTGCCTGTGCAAGCCGAAGCTTCTCACCGGCACGATTTTCGCAGGTGCCTGAGAGCCCAATACACCTATGATATAGCTAAACCCAGCGCGCTCAGCAGCGGGTTACGGCGACGCTCCAGGTGCGAGCGCGGAGAGGGCAGATTCGAAATGCCGCTGATGCCGACTCCTCGTAGGACGCTCCTGAGCCCGGCCGCTGTGCTCCGTCGCGTTCACTTTGACCTTCTGTATGTCGTGAGGCCGCGGGGAGGCCAAGCGCAGCCCTAACTGCGAAGCTGCGCCTCCCTTCACTCCGCTGCAGAAGTCTGTGCGAGTTCGGGATTTCGCACCTCCTCGACCCCAAGCCCGTTTGTGGCAACTACGCAGCGAGCAAGGCAGCGAAACAAAGCGCAATAGCTTCCAGACTTGGTAAGCTAATGGTTAATTATGGACAAGTATAGTGCGCGCCATGTTTAAGTAAACGCGGGTCCAGTAACGCCTCGCTACGGCCTCTCGCCGCACTTAAGCTCACCAGCTCGAACCGACCCCCACATCCGGAGCCCCCATTCCGACCCCATAAGCGCACCTCCGAACCCGCCCGCCCCACTTTCCACAATCTATATGCATATATGCATATGGCCCAGAAGGCGCAGGGCCATCCAAAAGCCCTTGACCGAACTTCGCCTTGTCCATTGTCGCATGTTGCCCCCACACACGCACCCTGCCCACGCCACCCGCATCCAACAGAAATCAAACGTAGCGCTTTCACCATAGCAAGAGCCCGGGCGCTAGGACACTCCAAGGTGTGTTCGCATGTGGGGGCACAACGCGAGACAAGGGGCTTTGGCCGTCCAACCAAGCCCAGCTAGTCACCAGGTCACCTAAGCTTCACAGGGTACAGACCTGCATGCCAAGCGGACGCGCAAGGACATAGATTCCGGGGCTCTGCCGTACTCCTAAGCGGACGGGGGTGCGGGCAAAACCTCGCCAGGCCTCGCCTGATATTAGGGCTTGGCGCTGTGGAAAGCGGGGCTCAAATTGGAGAGGTTGACATCAAGTTTGGGGGCGAAACGTGCGGCTGGGCAGGGGCGCCGATGAGGGTCTCGGCCGAACTCGCACAGACTTCTGCAGCGGAGTGAACTCTTTCTGAACCCTGGTCAGCCTTTGCATTCACTCCATCATGCCGATGTGTAATTATATCACATTCTAAAAACTCAGCGGGCTCCTCGAGGCCCGAATACGGTCAAGCGGGGCCGCTGCAACCAAAATGTTAAACGTAAGTCTGCTCCAAATTGATTGCAGCAAGCACTATACGCATGTGCAGTCATACTATGACCGGCCGTGGTCCAGGAACAATTGCCCAAACTGTCCTGACCCCCGCAACTGGCAAGGCTTCACGGTGTTTCGCCTACTTTCTGTAAATGACATACAAGTTGTCTTCTTCACGCAATCCTACAGTTTTTCATCGCCATACCTATGTACCTGCTGTCCCAGCACCACCTTGTGCAGCAGCCAGTGCAAGTGCCCTTCCCGCCCCCGCCTCTTCCCGCCACGCCAACACTCCCCACCGCACCAGCTGCTGCCATTCCTAGCAGAGCTTCTGGTCGGCTACTGTTGCAGTCTGGAGGTTTTGACGCAGCTTCACCACCCACGAATATGACGGTGACGTACCAGTGCCTGTGGAGCCCTGACGGCGTTAGCTCGCTCTGCAAGTGAGTCACACGGTTCCAAACCTCTACCCCGAAACAGCCGCGATGCTTTGCAATAGGGGAGTATAGGGGCTGTCAGAGCGCGGCAACAGGCGGGTGGGCTACCTAAGCCGCTGCCCTTATCCCCATGCTGACTCCTGTATCTCAAGCGTGCACTTGCCTATGTACCGTACACATAGGCAGACCGAGCAGGTGTTCTTCATCACCATAATCAGCGCCATCCTGGTGTTCACGGCCTGGATGGCGGGTCCGCTGACGGCGGTGAGTGAGGTGGGAAACAGAGGCGGCTGGGACCGCAGGCACGGGCGTTGCAGGCGCGATGATTTGCTTATTGTTTGGGGGGGGGGAGGCGCATAGCGCGGCGGGTTCCAACGAACCGGCGCTAGCGCCGGCGTTGATGCTACCCGGGTGTGGCATGTGGGTTTGGACGTGCGCGCCAGAAAATGATAGAGCGCGCGACAAGCGCAATGCGCCTGGGTTCGATTGATGCGGGCGGGCTAAACACAAGGAGAGAAAGGCGCGGACCTGCAGCGGTGCGACGCCTGAGCTCCTCGTCACGCTGGCCGTTGCCGTTTTCCCGGCCCGCAGCTAACGCAGGAGGAGGGGCCACTTCGACCGCTGATGCTCTGCATGTGAGCATTCGCTGGATGGCAATTCCTTGCTTGCTGCGCCACAAGTGCAACAGCTTTAGCGCCGTGGCTGGCGGCTGCAATGGGCTGCGGCGCATCGTGGTCTTGGTTGTGAACCTGTTTGCTGTTGCTTTCGGTTGGTGTCGCGGCCCTGTTCTTGCTGGAGAGGGACACGCATGCATGTAGCACCGAGTCCAAACAGCCCTTGCCCGGGCGCCTTGTGCCGCCCACAGCACGGTCGCGACAGTTGCGTGCGGCGCAATCCTAGACCTCATCATCACCATCGTCGTAGGTGAGGCGCGTGGCGTGGCGGTGGCGTGTGGGGCAGCTGGCAGCACGCACGGGGCGGGATGGGGTTGCCGTGTTGCTGGTGAAAGGCGGCGTCAGGCGCAGTGGATGCGACAGGACAGTCAACCCGCGTCTTGCGTGCGGGTGCAGCTGCCCAAACGTTTACCCAACGTGACCGCAATACCACTGCACGCGCCACAAATCGCCGCAAATGTGTGCCTGACGTACAGGGAGCGCGGCGTATCGGATGTGGGTGAGTGAGCCAGTGAGCGCAAATGCGTCAGGAGTAGCGATAGCCCAAAAGGCCTTCAGCTGTTGCAGTTGCTCTAGCCGATGCCAAGGTCCTTGGCCACTAAGTGGCCATGCACCTTCCCCTGCCTGCTACTGCCACCTGCTTCCCTTGCCCCCACGTGCGCGATCACATTACCACGCATTCCCTAAAGACAGACGGGCATCCAGAGAGCGCGGCAGCGCGCAGAGAGCACACACATCCTTTGCATGGCCGTGGGCCCTGTTTGAGCACCACCACGCACGCGCGTGTTGTGCAGGACGCGTTTGCGTCCGTGGACGCGGCGGAGCTGCCAGGCAGCTGGTACCGCAACGAGGTGCACGGCCTCACAGTCACGGTGCGCGGAGGGGGGCGTGGAGTTGGGCGTGGAGTTGGGCGTGGAGGGCAGGTGACTAGGAGCGGGAGGAAGTAGGCTGCAGGAGGGTTTGTGCGGGGCCGGCTGCGTGAACATGGTCGATGTGCCAGTAAGGGCAGTCGCCTCGGGGTACCGTATGCGGCGGTGGCTGGGCAGCTGCCCTGGCGACAAAGTAGGTGACACGCGAGCATTCGTGCCTTGTCGAACGCGACCTGGAACCCCTTACAGGCCAGGCCGGCAGGCCCACATTTCCCTTCGTGCGACACCACAATAGTACTACCCTTCCGCGTAAAACACGTGTGCGCACACATATACACACACACACACACACACTTTCTCCCTCTCCCTAGGTAATTCGTGGCCGTCTGGATCGCATACACTGTCCTGCGCGTACTGTTATCCTGGTGCTCTAGTAACACTCGCTCCCACACGCACCAACACACCCTCTCTCACACACACTCTCACGCAACACACATGCACATGCATACGTGTGTGTATGCGCAGGTGGCGGTGGTGTCGGGCCTGAGCATCCCGCTCAACCCCTCGCTGCTCATGCTGTTCACGCGCGCCGTGGAGCGCTACGTGGACCGCCGCTGGCCGAGCCGCATCCCCCACGACGACCTCAGCAGGGGCGGCAGGAGCGCCCAGGAGGTTCTGCAGGAGGAGCAGGCGAAGCGGCGGCTGCGGCTGCAGGCGCTGGGGGCGGCCTCGGCGCCTGTGGGCGCTGCGCGCGCGGCTACGGAGGGGGCCGCGATCCGGAAATCGGGGTCAGGGCACGGAGGAGCGGGGGCGGGGGCGGGGCCCGCGAATCGGAGCAACCGCAGCGTGTCACGGGGGCAGGCATACCAGATATGAGGAGCAGGGGAACGTGTGGGGTTTGTGTTTGTGTGTGTGTGCGTGGTGGTGTTTGCGCACACTGGCAGCTTGGCAGGGGACGAAAGGTTGCGGTGTGTTGCAGGAGGTGACAGGAGCTGGGAGGATGACGGCGCTGCAGGACGCATTTGGCAAGAATAGCAGGATGTAGCGGGAAAGGCAACTGTGTTTGGTGCTTTGCTTACGGTACATTCTCATGTACGGGTGCAGACATTACCAGTGAGGTAGGTAGGGAGCGTTGCGAATTTGCGGCATTTGGGGCTGCTGTGTTGCACAACGCCTGCCTGGATCCAGCAGCCGCACGCGTGTGGCTGCCATGTCTTCTGAACTGCGCGAAGCAGGCTATTAACTCACATACACATATTTTCCCACTGATTATACCTGACGCCGGTCCAACCAGTAAATTGCCGAGAACCTGCGAAGATGGCTGTCACGACCGTCAATCGTGCGAAGCTAGCCTCGAAGCGGACGACCGCAGAGCAAGCTATCGCAGGCATCGATGTCAAGGGTAAGCGTTTTGCGTAAGTTCTGCGCCTACCTGCGCCCGCGATAGAACTTTACGTACAGTGCTCGTAAATCAACAACGCGCGTGCGGCTCTCGCGGTTCTCGTGCCACGCCAACGCCAAGCTTACTCGCTAATCGCAATTGAATGACCTTGGGGCGCGGGGCGATCAAACTCCCCCTAACACGTTGCCCGAACCTTCTGCCGTCAACTCCGCAGGCAAGGTGGCTGTCGTGACCGGTGGCTCCTCCGGCATCGGTGTGGAGACTTGCCGCACCCTGGCGCTCCACGGGGCCAAGGTGTATCTGGGAGCGCGCTCGGCGGAGGCGGGTCAGGCGGTGATCGACAGCATCAGGTGGGCCGTGGGAGTGCGCTGACGTGTGGACTAGGGTTTGCGTGTTTTACGTGGCGTGCCGATTCGTACCGTGCAGTTCGAATCCTAGATACGGGTGGCACACTACATGCACGCCAAGGCAGGTCCCGAGCCCAAGCACAGCGTTGCAATTTGCGAAGCAAGCACAGCGCAAACAAGTTCGCCTCTGTGCCTTAGCAATCCTTCTTTCGCACTCGGGCTGGACGGGTGGGCAGCTGCCATCTCCACCCAGTTCTGCCTGGACACTCCCCCACACACGCCCTCTGCCTTTCTCTTCTTTCTCATGGGATGGTGCAAGCAACGCGCCCCTTATCCCCATCAGAATGCACCTCTCCTCACTTGGGGGCCTCCTCGTTGTGCCCCGCGACCCAAACCCTCCTCCGCTTCCCTTACCCCCCCACGCCACCCCTGCCTGCCTCCCCAGGCGCGACGCGGGCGAGGCGGGCTCCGGCCTGCAGCTACAGCTGCTGGTGTTAGACCTGTCCGAGCTGGCCAGTGTGCGGCGGGCGGCGGAGCAGGTTCTCGCGGCGGAGGCGGCTGGGGAGGCTGCGGCGGGCGTGCAGCTGCTCATCCTGAACGCGGGCGTCATGGCGTGCCCGCTCATGTGGGTCGGGCTGGGGTGCAGGCGGTGGGGTGGGGTCCCTGGGGTGGGTTAGTTCATTGCAAGCTTCAAAGTAAGCCATTGCCAACCTGGTGGTGGGGTTGGGTACTTGGGTGTGGGGTTTGAGGTGGGGCGTTGTGTTAGGAATGATCTTACGTGGGACCTGGGGATCGCGAGGGCGGAAGGCGGGAGGCGGATGGCGCTAACGAGGGAACTGGGGATGGCGAAGTGCGGCCCGCGGAGTGCAGTGTCACTGGTGCTGCCACGCCAATTCAAACCCACATGAGCTTTCCCTGACAGTGATTCGACAGGACTTGTCGGGCTCGCAAACTCACGGTACCTCACATCGCCCCCGCCCGCCCCGCCCGCCCCTGAACCTGCAGGCACACCCAGGACGGCTTGGAGTTGCAGACGGGCGTCAACCACGTCGCCCACTTCTACCTCACACAGCTGCTGCTGCCGGCCATCAAGGTGCGAAGTCAAGGAGGTTGACAGCTTCACCGCTCGGGCTTTGCGCACTTGCGTAGCGCCAGGGGGCTGCAGCAAAGCACGTACCTCCTCAGGTTCCCAGCCAAGCTTGTGCACCGGCGGAGAAATCGCACAACCGTGTGCACACACCCGCTCAAAACCATCCCAAGCACCCAATGACCTCTGCAACGCACCACCGCCTCTCCCTCCCGGCCCCGCGACTCATTCCCCGCGAACACAGCCCGGCGCCGACGGCGCGCCGGCGCGAGTGGTGTCGGTGGCCTCCTCCGCGCACCAGTTTGCGCAGGGCATGCCGATGGACGATCTGAACTGGGAGAAGCGGTCGGTGGCCGGCAAGTACGGCCCGTGGCAGTCGTACGGGCAGAGCAAGGCCTGCAACGTGCTGTTCGGCCGGGAGCTGGCCAGGAGGTGAGGGGGACGAAGGGGCGGGTGGAGCGGCGTGAGGGCAAGGGGCGGGAGGTGAGCGAAGGGGGCGGGTGATCGCTGAAGGAGGAGTGCGGCATTGGGTGCGGGTAGTGGCCATCGTCCCCACTCCCTTCCTAACAGCAGCAACCCTCTCCGCTCCACCCACGTCACGCCGCTCACCTCTCAACCTCTCATCATCTTCCCTTACCTGCGCAGGATGTCTGCTGAGGGCCGGCCGGTGCTGGCCTTCTCGCTGCACCCCGGCATCATCATGACGGCCCTGCAGCGCCACCAGTCGGGCCTGGTCAAGGCGGCCATCCGCTGGATGACGGCGCCCTGGCAGAAGACCACGGCGCAGGTGGGTGGGCGACTGGGCAGGCGCTGGGGGCACTGGGGGGCATTGGGGGCACTGGGGGGGGGGGCAGTGGGGGCGCTGGGGGTGGGTGCGCATGCGGGGCGAGGGCAGGGGAGGGGGATGGAGCAGCGGCCGGGGCCGAGGGTAGGGAACAAAGCTTGGAGAGAGGGTGGCCGGAGGATGGCTGCATGTTTGGTGATGGCTGGAGAGTGTTCCCTAAGCGCTCCAGCGTGTAGGTACGGGCGCCTCTCCTCCTTTGCCCATTCTGCCCCTGCCCCCCCCCCCCACCCCAAACCCACATCTATCCCATAAATCCGCAGGGCGCCGCCACCAGCATCTACGCCGCCACGGCTCCCGAGCTGACGTCAGCTCAGTCGGGCTCCTACCTGACAGACTGCGCGATCAGCCCCTCCTCCAAGCTGACCTCCGACATGGCAGTGGCGGCCGGGCTGTGGGAGGCCACTGAGGCGCTGTTGGCGCGGGCGCTCAAGGGCGAGCTGAAGCATCTGGTGGAGGCGAACAAGGAGGTGAAGGCGGAGGTGAAGGCGGAGGTGAAGGTGGTGAAGGAGGAGGCAAAGGAGGGGAAGGAGGTGGTGGTAGAGGAGGAGGCAAAGGAGGTGACGGAGGCGGTGGACGCGGAGGCAAAGGAGTTGAAGGCGGCGGTGAAGGCGGCGGCGGTGAAGGAGGAGGCAAAGGAGGGGAAGGCGGAGGCAAAGGAGGCGATGGTGAAGGAGGAGGCAAAGGAGGCGAAGGCGGAGGTAAAGGAGGAGACGAAGGAGGCGGGTGAGGAGGTCGGAGACAAGGCGAAGGGGAATGAGGTGGCCAAGGAAGGGGCTGTCAAGGGTGAGAAGGAGGCGGCGGTGGATGGGGCAAATGGGGAGGTGAAGGAGGCTGTGGGTGTGGCAGCTGCCGCGGCAAATTAAGCCAGCCGTGCGTGATGGCAGCAGCAGGCATGATGCAGTGGAGCGGGGGTGACAGGCCTCGTGGATCAGAGGCAAGGATGGGGCGACGGTGGTTAGTTTGCAGGAACGAAGGCATGGGGGGCAGCTGACATCGCCTGGCTTGATGGTGAAGCGCGGGGTAAGGACGTCAGGGAGCGCAACAAGGATAGAAGCTTTTGGCAATTTGGCTTCACAGTACAGTGGCCGGGGTTCCCGACAAAGCCCACGCACGAGCCATTACATGCAACGATGACATGACTCTTGACGCATATTGTGCTTCTTGTTATATGCGCTTTCGGTGCATGCACGAGGTAAACCTGTGACGGGTACCGTATGCATGCATTCGTACAGTTTTATTATTGTCATGCACAGGTGTTGTAACAAACCACCAGTCTATCCGGCCGCGTTGGCTGGCCCGGGGCCTGGCCGTGTATGGGCTCGCTCACTGCCAGGTGCGGTCATCCAGGCCTCAGGGGAGCACAGCTTCGGGGCGTGCGTGGGAAGTTGGGGCGCGCATGCACGCACGCAACATCAGTGCAGACGACTCTACCGCGGTGCATCACGGAACCCATGGCGCGCTACATGCATATGTTCATGCATGCGTGTGGGCATGGCGTATGGGTGTAAGGCCTGTACACCAAGCGTGGAGTAGTGCACCCCACGAGCGCACCAGATGCAACCGACCGCCTGCAACCGCCGGACCGTGCGTGACCGGGTTCCAATGCATTCGAACTGACAGACGACGCAGAGACAAGAGCTTAAAGCCACACGTATGCGTCCAAGCGTGGGCTTAGAGCATTGAGTATGTATGATTGCTCTGGACGCAGAAGGACAGGTTGGAACGCGAAATTGCGATCAATTGCCCGACCCGAGAGCACGCTATCGCTGTGCCCTTGTGGACGTAGCATCGCCATATACAATAATAAGGCCGAATTTTGCGTGCTGAGGGTCGCAAAACCACTTTAGGGCGACGATCAAGTTCTCCTGGGCAGATTACCACGCGGCATTTGCATTATCCAGTTTATTATCGCAGTAAGCTGCAAATCTATTGCTATGGAACGCGAGACCCATACGAAGAAGGCGCCCCGACGCCAGTCACCAGACAAAGTACACATGCCTGGCGTTAGTTCGAGTTTCTGGTCGCAAACTGGTGAGCCAGAAGCGGGGCTACATACTCTGAAACGACAATAATTAGACAGGTTGCACCTTGCGCAAGTTTGGTGCTGCACCCTTGCTGCCTCCCTTGCCGCGACGAAGCCGCTACGGGGATCCGCCCGTATCGCATTCCCGGTCGCGACCAGCAGGCGCAGTCCACAGTTCATTCCAAGGAATTCTTGTAAACTGCACACAAACTATCATTTATCAATAACTGCTGAGGTCTATTGACACGGACCGCCGAGCGACTGCCGCTTTGACTTTCGGAGAAGGCGATTTCAGCCCAATTTGCCTAATTGAAGCCTACTTCGCATAGACGCTCGAATGGTGGCGAGCTATCAAGCGCAGGGCTCGGAGGCTGTGAGCGGGTGAGCAGGATGTCCAGGGCTCGGGCAGCAGACTTTCGTTTTTCGGGGGCGGGTTGGCTTTGCGAGCCGAGATTTAGCATATGCATAGCGAAATTGGGCGTCCTGGGCAGTCAGGGCATGCGATGCGCGGGCCTGCTGCTGGAGCTCGCGGGGCCAGCAGGGAATGGCTCGTGTAGCGGGCTTTCGCCATTTCGCGGCTGGTTGAGAGGCCGAGCCGAGTTTCTCAGAGCATGCATCCGTCCCAGCCCCCTAAGCCATTGCCCTTGGCCATCGGTGCGCGGACCGGACTCCGGCGGGACGTTCGGGCATTTCTCCATGGGCGGGCGGACCCAACGTCCACCGCGCTTGCATGGTGATATCGCTTTCACTGACCCCCAAACGCATTCCAATGGCAACTGCTTCAGGTCGGAAGCCCTAAAGCCAGCCCAAGGAGGAGCTGCTGTGCGTCTTGTGCCACGGCTGACCCTCGGCGCGATTCCGGTGGGTTGACCAAAGAAATGGACTTGCCAGGTACAATGGAATGCTGTGCCAGCCAGCCTAGTGAGTGGTCGGGTTCCACCTTAACTGTCGCTTTACAACCACTTCCGAAAACTGCTGGCAAGTTCGCGCGAGAGCCCCACCTGCAAATCCGAGCTGGCTGACACGCACAACTGCCGCATCACATTGCTGATAAAACAGGTCGAGCCCATGGTGGAAGACGCCACTGCGACCAAGTACGCCTCGCCGCGCCCCGCCGAGCTGGGCGCCAGCGCCCCAGGGGGCGGCCCAGCTGCCGCCGTGAACTCTTGCACCGTGGACTGCTGCGCGCCCAACAACATCAGCGCGCCCTCGCCGGTCGCCTCGCCCCGCCCAGCCGAGGATGAGTCCTCCGCCACCACCGCCACCGCTGCCGCCGCCGCTGCGGTTGCCGCCGCTGCTCCTGGCGCCGCTGCTGATGAGGCCGCTACTGCTGCCGCTGCGGCACCCACTGCCGCACCGCCAACCGTCGCCTCGCCGCAGCAGCAGTGCCAAGCTCTGCGCCAGGGCATCGAGCTCGTCTCCAAGGGCCACCTGAAACAGGTCCCGTGCGAGCACGTCACCCTGGTCTACCAGCATGTCATCCAGGAGGTCCGCGACCCCATCACCGGACTCGCCAGCGTCCGCGAGGTCCGCGCCGGGGCCCTGCTGCCGGTGGCCGCCGCCGCGGCCGCGCCGCAAGCAGCCAAGGCCGCGGCCGCCGCCGCCGCCGCCACCACCACCGCCGCAGCCGCCACTGCTGGCGGCGGCGCCACGGGCAAGTGCGGGCAGTACACGGAGGTGGTGATCAAGGCCGTAACGCTGGAGCTGCAGCCCCAGGAGGCGGAGGTGCTGGCGGCTGCCGGCGGCCTGATCCCCGCACAGCTCAAGCCGGCTGTGATTGACGCGCTGAAGACCAGCCTGGCCAACACCCA